>NW_017535997.1:122527-171244 GCF_001853355.1 Bactrocera latifrons | reverse complement strand
AAAATATACGGTATTTGAGCTGAGGTATCCCTTGTGGAAAAACTGTCGTGATCGGACTATAACTTTTCAATGCAATTAAAATAAATGAAAATACAATTCAATACTCAAAGTACACAAATTGATCTAATCTAATTAATTTACAGCAAAATAAAAGAATATGTAAATGACGGATAATGAAATCTCGATTATAACTTTATCATGCGAGAGTATAAAATGTTCGGTGACACCCGAACTTAGCCCTTCCTGACTTATTTGTCTTTAAATTCGGTCAATGCGATGTTGCATTAACATCGTGTAAAATCGATGAATTGTTCTTCCAATCGCCTTAATACGGTAAAATAGAACTCCTTATCCTTATTGACCGTCTATCCGTCTGGAAAACAAATGCATGATGCACCAAACCACGAATATCGAAAAAACAATGGTCACTTGGTTTTTATTTTATTTTATTTAATGTTTTTTTTTTTTTGTTTTTTTTTTGGTTTCGTCTCGTTGTTTTCCCGCAATTCCGCTGATTATTGACTTCTTTGCGTATCAAACTCATAAACCCATGTCTCATCGGCAGTTATAATGCCCTCCACGAATGTCGGAACGGAATTCACACGAACAAGCATGACCAAAGAGATCTGTTAACTGTTCTATTTTTGAAAAAATTAAGCTTTATCGAGACCAATCGAGCAAGACCGTGTTTCATACCCAAAATATTCACCAAAATCTTTCGAACGGGCTCGCGCATGATGTCGAACTCTCTTATCATCCCTCTAACTGTGACAATTTTCATCATTTTGTTAATATTTTTTCACTTTTTGATATTTTGTCAGACTTAAGAAATTAGTAGTAATTATTTTGACAAATAATTTATACTTAAAAGGAAGTGATTTATCATTTAATATCGAACATATCACGCCTATGTTTGGGACCATTGCTTTATAAAGAGGAACTCTCATAACAAGGAAACTGAAAATCAATTAAATTTCTAATGCCGATTATGGATAATAATTAATTAGGGAATCTAATCGGGTCGCTATTAAATGTAACATAATTACTAAAATAACGGTTTCCGCTTTTTAATAATTGGCAAACTATTTCCTAAGTTAAAAAATAAATTACTAAATAAAAAATATCTGTCATACAAATTATTTGCTCACAAAATATCTAAGTAAGACAAATGTGAGTAATTTTACAGAGCAATTTCTAGTGGATGATACGCAGCAGCCATGTGTCATAGTATCCCCATATAACTGTTGCTCTAACGTGTTTAATATAATATTATATTTCCCGATCTAGCGCGCGCACAATTTTCTATGATGAAATTTTTAAAATAGTTTTTCTTATTACTTATGTTTATTTGATAATAAGTGCTGAGTGATGAACAGCCCCAGCAAGAGTCGGGTATTCACAGAACACATTAATTAAAGTGTGGGAAAAAGTGCTCTCTATTTAAACAGCTGCTTCTCGAAGCACTCCTGCCAAGCTCTTAATCCACAGGCCTTGAAACGCAAGTGCAAAGGAAGTTCTGAAATTTTTCACTATCCAACAGACACTTGGGGGCGTTCAGTCTCACCAAGCCATAGTAATTTAAGCCACACTCTTTAAGCCCTAAGCACTTAGATATGTGCGTATACATAAATATGTATGTATAGAATATAGGAGCATAGATAATATAAGGCAATTTATCAAGTAAATTTAGCCCCATTTTGTTAATAGATATGTCATTTAYATGATTATCAGTCGTACGTTGTAACAATTGACGCTCTGCAAACAATGATTACAAGTGCCCACAGTAACGTAACATTATTGAAATATTTCACTTATCTGTAAGAGCTCTTTGCTTACTCTGGGTGCACATAATTCCTCATAGAAACATAACACTCCATTTGCCGTTGCTGATGTGCAGCTGTTGTAGCTTCGCTGTGACCAGCAGTGGATGCATCGAATGCAATGCCTTTCGAACAAACCCTGACGTAAAAGTGAGAGAGGGGGAGTGGTAGTGGGCTTAAAAATTAGTAATTTAACTTAAGGAACTGGCTATTATTAGAAGTGGACATTCTGCGATAAGTAAGATCAAAGGATAAATTCACACATTCACATTTTGCTAGCAATACTTTAGAATCTTATATGTGATTTTGAGGAAGCCTGTCCCACGGTAGTTGGGGCAGATTGTGAGGTCTTCCTTTTTTGGATTGGTCAGAGCATGCTAAGTTCCAATCATCGGGCACGCGTTCGTCCGAAGAAAGTGGAGAAGTTTTCTCACCATAATTTCAGTATGCACTGGACATCAGTCTTTGGAACACCTCTAGGGGTTCTACAAGAGTATGCTCTGGTCTTGAAAACTCCTGTTAATCGCCACATATTTTCTCACAATTTTTGAGCGTTATCCTTTTCGGCCAGCTTGACAAGCTGGCTACGCTATGCACGATTTGTACATCGCGGCAGCCGCAGCTCTAGTGGGTACGATCCAAGCGCTCATAGAAAACATCATTGATCACATCGTACTTCCCTTCCGTCGGGGTGTGAACGCAAATCAGCGATATGTTGAGAACTTCGCTTTGATCCAAATTGTGGCCGAATTTGCGCTCCTCGTCTCAATCCTTGTCGCGACGTTACACTTCTTTGACGGTGGTGATGTCAGCGGACATAAACTAGTAACCCCAACCTAGCGCAACACCCTAGGAAGGGATGTTTCGCCTTCTCACTTAGATCGCCTTCAAACGGCTGTATTTTGTTTACCCAGTGGATACTTGGTCTAAGATCGGAAATCGTGAGTTGCTTAAGCCATATGTAAAATAATCGTTTCTGGCTACTCCCAAGTGAATAGCGCTCAAAGAACTTTCCTCACTTGCGTGAACTCCAATATGTTCGTCACAGTGGATGTTATCGCTTGAAAGAAACGCACTTATCAGAAATATGGCAGAAATGGGTGACGGCAATCTTTGATTTCAACACGATGCAACAATTAGTGTTCATAAATGCACACGCTTTAGACCACCACCAACATGAAAAGCAGTTAAAAGCAACAACAAAAGGGCACTTGCTGACTATGATGACAGCATAAGAATAACGCTCGGAATTTATTGCGACAATCCTGTTACAAATTTAGTTGAACAATACTGACAACAATAAAAGCACGTAGTTACGTAAGTAAGTATGTATGGCAACACATGAAACATACACACACACATAAGTACAACAACAAACAGCAGTAAAAATAACTTAATTGAGTGAGGTCACAAAGCGAAAACGTGAGATCGAACAGTGATATCTCGATTTTCGGCGAAAGAAATTAGAAAAAACAAATTTCTTGTATTTGATGAACAGTTAGATTGCAACAAAAACACAATAACAGAAACATAGTTGAAAGTGAAAATAAAAGTATGTTGTGTGATGTGAGTGTGACTTGCCTGAAGGCTCGTTCTTTTCGGTCTCATAAAGAGTTCAGCTGCAGTTCACGGTCATCTAACTTCTCAGCTTTCGTTGACTGCATTGGCAGGAATATTCAATAAAATTTTGCTTTTTTATTTTTGCACATATAATGGGAATTTTTTTTTTTTTTTTTTTTTTTTTTTTTTTTTTTTTTTTTTTTTTTTTTTTTTTTTTTTTTTTTTTTTTTTTTTTATAACGCTTTTTTAATCAGTAATACCTTTCAAAATATTTGCTTTGATTTGTTTGCCAAATATGGTTAAATAAGTGTTACAAGTGCACATTCATCACTTTCTCAACACTCTTATCTAAATTAGCAAAAGTTGCGATTTGTTAAAGACAAACAGGCACCTTTCTCGAAAGCCCCCAACATGTTTGCTTTCAACTAGCTTTCGTTCAAGAATCACCTTCACCTCAAGTACCCGTTTTTAACTTTCCACTCTATTATGGCTTATGATAAATTACTTAATACTATTTTCTCTGGTATCACTCGAATAATTTGAAGCGTTGTCAAAAAGTTCCATTCGTTGCACTGAGCGAAATAACCCAGTAACTCTGCCAATTTCTACGGTAGTTTGCATTGGTCTGGTAACGGTATTGACGAGAGGTGTGTGTGAGACTGTATTCTTGTACTTAGTTAGAAGGAGTTAAAAAGGTGCTGGTCACCTTAACTGACTTCTGGGAGAAATTTTCTTTCAGGATTTCATGAAAATCTATGAAATGTTATGTAAATAAATTAAACAAAACATAAATCCGACCAGTAATGAGCAAACTAATTACTATTTTTTATGAAAATGATGATCAATGATTTTACGGAAAGTTCTTTTTTAACATTCCAATATTAATACTCCCCCTTTTGAAGATAATTATTGTTGGCAAATTATTTTTCTTTTTTCTTTTTTGGTGATCTATATTATGAATCATTTCGGAAAGCTTTACAAACATATTTTGACACTTAAGAAAAAATATAAATAAATAAGATAACAAGTAAGGAAGAGCTAAGTTCTGGAACAACCGAATATTTCCTACACTTGCAACTTGCATGAAATAAAGCCAGGGAAGTATCATCAAGTACATAAGGCTTTTTGGCTATATAGGATCTAGAACGAGTTTTCATCCGATTTGATTCATTCTTAAATTCATAAAGATGCAGCGTTAAAAGAAAAACACGCTCTCTCTATTTTATTAAGATAACTCACATATTGGCGATATATTCAGAAGGTCGAAAATCTTTATTTTAATTATATGCGGGCTAAGAGAAGTATTGACCCCATTCAACCCATTTGTAACATACTGACATACCATTATCAGGAAATAGTCCTCTCTGAATTTCAATTATATATCTCTCAAATTGACCAATATATCCGGTAAAAGGTCAACTATAGGTACCGGGGTCCAAATTTTCGAACCCTAGGGGCCTCAACAGTTGTTTTTTTTTTTTTTTGAACAATTTTCTTCTTTAAGCTGGCTTACTTTAAAGGAACTATTAGTGCACAAGTTTATTCCGTTATATTAATTACTCCGGGGTTTGTGTACTGGAAAATGAAAGAATCAAATGGAACTTAAAAAAATCGGTCGGACAGGTCTTAAAATATGTGATTTCACCTTAAACCGGTTCCACGCCTTTCGTCCAATTTTGACCACGTTTAAAGCCCTCTCATATCATCTCAAGTGTAAAATCTAAGGTCTCCGGCGTATTTAGTTATGGATGTGATTTTGAACAGTACCGTTATATGTGGAGTGACGGAGGTTTTCATCCGATTTCATCCAATTTCACAATGTCGGTAGAAGTTCCAGTAATATTTGTGCGGCATTGGTTGTTATAGCTTTAATAGTTTAAGAAATATGTACATTAAGCTTATTACAGAGTGGGCGTGGCCACTTGTTTTTTTTTTTTTTTTTTTTTTTTTTTTTTTTTTTTTTTTTTTTTTTTTTTTTTTTTTTTTTTTTTTTTTTTTTTTTTTTGTTTTTTTGTCCACAGGTACCACTTGCTACTACGATCCCTCGTCTCGTGCTATCAGAGTTTTACATATAAGTACTAAACGAGTATATTAATTCAGTGCTTAGTTATGGCATTTTTTAGGTATTCGTGAAATGGTGCTTTTGTCCCCCACGACCTCGTAATTTTTATTTTTATGAAGGAACCCGCTAAACAAATTTCATGAAGTTAACTCAATCTTTACTCAAGTCACAGCTTGCACGGACGGACGGACAAGCAGACAGTCACCCGGATTTGAACCMATCTCGTCATTCTGATCATTTCTGTATACATATCCCTATATCTATATCGATTAATTTTACGTGTTAGGAGAACAAGAATATTTTACTCTCTTGTTCCATATTTCACGATCTACCTGATGCCTGTGTGATTTCTGTGCATACAAGTATTTGTATATGTATGAGTGTTTCAAATTTTCCCTCAAATTGTTTGCTCTGCGCATTCCTGAGTGATCGCAATCGTAGCATAAACTTTGACGTTTGTAGATCATTATGGACAGTGACAAATGAAGTACCTTTCGAGTGACTTCGGTTGCCTGCTCGACACTTCATGCGAAATTGTTAGCAGAAGTTGCGAGTGTGTGTTTATATCACTTCTTTGTTGTAATAATAATAAAAACATAATGCGAGCCGCTCAAAGGCACGTGACTCCATTTAATGAGGCGCAATTGATTTTAAAGCACATGTTTTCTCTTTTTCAGGTTATAAAGTAAACAAAAATATTTTGATTTCAGCGAGACTAATTCAATGGACGACAATTAAAATTCCTCTAAATCACGCAATCAGTAAACAGAAGTAATAAATTAAAGCTACGCCAACTTTGAGTGCCAATATAATACATACATATTCATATCTACATATGCATATAATTGTACATGTGTATGTGTGTTTGTAGTTGAAACATAAATCCAAGTGCTTTCACAGTGAATTAGAATTACACATGTACTCAAGGCTGAAGTAGCAGAGTATCGGACCAAACAGGAAGCTTCAAGAGCGATCTCACTCGCGGATATTAAGAAACTCGTACAAAATTTCGAAACAGTAACCACAACTCACATGCACCACACACCCCGGCACGTTTCCAAACATTTCTCACACCCTTTCGGTGCGCTCAACCACATCCATACATACATATGTACACACCGAGCCGAGGCAAATTGGACCACAATGAACCAATCAATTCGCTTGTATGGAAATAAAAATGTATGGCCCAAAGGAATCGTGAGTGCATGGAGACAGTGCGAGCACATCACCCACATCGCCTTATCGAGGAGAGTCTACGCATACTTCCACCAGCACACATGCGTGTATGTCGATACTCTGCCAAGTGGATATTTTTCGTCGGGTAAAATTCCATCACTATTAGAGATAATGCAATCAAATAATTATTGTAGGGCGTTAACACAATCTGGCTTTTATGATCAGTCTCAAAGCCACCGAAAGGTAAATAAACAACATTTTTTGCGTATGTTGCTAAGGCACCAGCGCAAACATTAAGCGATGAGCAACTGTTGCAGGTTTGTTGGCCGGCCACTTTTGATAGTTTAAACGCCGGAATATTTACAACGGTTTACTATATGTAGTTCAAATGAAGCAGGTGGCAACAGACGCCTTAGTGAAGATAAAATTCCGAAACACGTTTCCAGCTGTTTCATACTCTTTAGAACGAATTAAGCATACAAAATCTCCCGGGGTCAAGTGGTCCACCCCTATATATGCATTCTCCATTGCGAGTTTTAGATTTTGGTCAAAATGTGTTTCAGAGACAGAAAACCTAAATTTAAAATTTTGTTTTTGTTTTTGTTTAGACTGCGTTTTCACTCAAATTTTGAGGCTTTATGGAGCAAACAACACAACTTCACAGAAATATAGAGTGATTGATCCTGTGAAAACTCTTTGAGCATGCGCTGCAGAGCGGTCCGGTAAGGCGTTCTCCACTACTTTCTATCCGGTGTAAAGACAGCGTTTCCTGAAGAGTTCTAAGCTATTCCAGAGCTATACATTTTAGACGAGAGGATCGCGTCTCTGGAATAAGTTATGGAATCTAGATTTAAAAGAAAAAAGTTCGGAAATGATTAATAGATATATGCACATTTACAAAAAAGTACCCGGAGATTGTAGTTAGATTCCCCGGGTGAATATATGTATATTTCAAAAAAATTTATTTTGTCACAGAAACTGCTTAAGACCGTACATCGATTTTTACAATGGATAACAATATCTTACCAAATTTTATGTGCGGATCAAAATCACAAGCGTGCGAATAGTACCAAACCTTCAAAGACGTTCGGGAGATCGCTAAAGTCATTACTGGACCATCTTCGACCTCTTAAACTGATGAAAATATTAAAAAAAAAAAGTGGAGGATATGGTGCTTGAAAGTCGTCAGGCAAATGTTAGAGAGACGTCAAGGAGCCGTGCTCTCTAACACGCTCTCGAGTCCGTTCGAATGGGTTTGATGGATATTTTGGCGTTCTTGTTCGACTCGTTTCGATAAAGCTGAATTTTTTTCAAAAAGAAAACTAACAAGTCAACAATCAATGGAATGGAGGGAAAAAGCGAGACGAGACAAAAAAAAACACCCCAAAGCCGCTCAGAAATTAAGGGAATGTTAATTGTTTTTTTTTTTCGATATCCGGGACAGATGGCCAATAACGAGTTCTATTTAGCCGTATTGGGGCGTTTGAGTGAGAACATCCGTCGAAAATGTCCGGAATTGTGGAAGTACAACTCATGGATTTCACACGATGATAATGCACTATCGCATCGAGCCACGATGAATACCATCAATCAACCACAACAATCAATCAACTACAAACATACAACAGTATTCATTTTATCTCGTCATAAATTGTTCGAAGGTGCTATTGAAGTACGATATATGATATGATGATGAATATGACTAATATAATTCGTGAAACCATAATCAATCAAAATCAATTCGATTGGAAAACAAAATTCGGCAATATGCGAATGTTATGTTTATAACGGCTTGTAAAAACGGTAATGCAATTGCGCTGCTTTCAAACTCCTGCAAAAGAGACACGCAAAAAACGGCATATTCTTCCTACAGACAATAAATTCATTTAATTGCCCCGTTATAAAACAAAAGCAAATTATTTTACAATCAGTATTGCGCAGAAATTCAAATAAATAAAAGACCAAACCCCTTCCAAAGAACCAACAAGGTGTTGAACTTAATTTCCAAAATAAAAATAATTGAAATGACAAGGAATCGAGGAAGCATAATGCCGGCACACATAACTGGTAATGATGAAATTCGTGTCGCAGTACAATTGCAGTGTTGATTTCTCTAATAGTTTGGGTTTGCGTTCGCCATTTTAGTGTATTTATATGAATATATGGTAATATGTTGGTATGTGCGGATCTGAAGTGGTTTGGAACTGTCATGGTCAGCTGACTCACGCCATTTTTGGTCATGCTCAAGATAGAGAACTGTGATAGTGCGATAGTGTCATTTGTCAGCTGAAAGGTTTCGTTTTTTTTTTTTTTAATTTTGTTCGCTAACCCAAAGCAAAACTAAAAAGAACCAGTTAAATGCCATTTAAGTGTTAGATACACTAGTCGATCGAAAATTAGGCGCACACGCGTGCCTCTATCAAATGAGCCACTACTATCACTGATGATGTAATTCCTCAGCAGCCGCGTTCGCTGATAAGGGCACAGCACGTAATGGAGCCTTTGATGGGAACAAGCCGATAAAAGGTAAGTGTTAGTGTGATTTCAGCAAAAAAGGAAATGAAGGGAAAAATCTAAAAATATCGTCATTATTTGTGGCAATAGTTATAGACACAGACACTTATATTTACATATATACTATAACGGTATATAGTACACTTGTACTAGGAATGCACTTTCCCGGAAAATAAATCAGCGCCAAGACCGCGACTTGAACCAACAAACTAGTTCGTATATATACAGAAAGACGGACAGACAGACAGACGGACATGGCTAAATCGAATCAGCTCAACATACTGATCATTTATATATATACTTTATAGGGTCTCCGACGCTTTCTTCTGGGTGTTACAAACTTCGTGACAAAATTAATATACCCTGTTCAGGGTATAACAAGCGTATGTTTCGGCAACATGCTTGCAGCAACAGTTGCTCTCTTATCTAAATTGCAATCAACTGTTCTAACAGCGGTTTCGCATCAATTGTGTTTTTGATTTTATATGAATTTCCAAAATAAAGTTAACAACATTTTTCATTCAGTTTGGAATCAGTGTTATTGCCGTTGTGGTTGCTAATGTTATTTCGATTGTTTGTTATTTCATATTTTTCGTTAATTTTAAGTTAGGTTTCACTGGCCGACTGTCACGCCAGCCATAGATCTACTGATCATTACTAATGCCAGTTCAATTTAATTTACGTTGAAATAGTCTTCATATAGAAAATAAGTATTTTCTCTAATTTTGATACTTCGCCTAGTTCCTCGAACTGAAAAGCTCCTAGATGTTCCAACACTCTGATATACCCGTCTCTGTATTTGCAGCACGGGCATAACATCCGTCTCGCATGTGATGTCACTAGATTGTAACCAGTCAGTAGGCCAACAACGGTCCTTCAATCCTTTCAAGACTCTGTGTGTAAAAAGCAAGCATGTTTTTCTTCCGAGCTTTTGCACATAATTTTGGTGATACTGCATGTCCTTAAGGGGTTCTGGCCCCTTATCCATCGGTCAGTTCTTTGGGAAATTTCACTGTATATAATTTTTAGTGACTTCCGTATTTCTCTACTGGCTGGAAGCCAGACGGATGGCACTCTTGACAATCTCATCAGCTATTTCGTTTCACGGCATTTATTCGCGCCCTGGAATCTAGTACTCGTACATATGTATGTGGCCGCTTTCCGACAGCTGCCAGAACATTCTCTGTCTGTAATGCGATGTGAGATTATTTGCCTAAGTGCCTCCTGAATAGTGTCGTATATATTGGTCTTCTCTATGTGGTTTTCTGCGTTATTAGCTGTAACAGTCGCTTTCTTGCCAAGTAAGACTTTCCTATCGTAGATGCTTTAGTATTCGATAAGCTTGAAAGGCGCGCTTGTGATCCGGCTTAAGATCCCGCCATGTATCTTCTACCGAAATCCTACCAATCTATTTTTGATCCGTCTGTATCTTCTTTCTACGGAGTGTACTCCGCTCCGCTCCCTCACCAGGGTTATGCGCTGGGTTGGGGACCCGCCACGTAAAAAAGGCCTGCAATGAAAAGGATCCGTCTGTATATATACCAGCGAGACGCATGCTCCCCTCCTCTTTTAATGTGACTTGATGTTTTCTCTCCCAAATAAAACGCAAGGATATGTGGTCCGAAGTTCTTTGTGGAAAATTCATCTAATACCGCCAATAGTGCAGCTGATTTTTCTGCAAAGCTTTCCACTGCAATGCCGATGGGTGGTAGGTTGAGTAGTCTTTGCCTACAGCCGTTGAAGTGTTTTTTTTTCTATTTTATGAGAAAGTTATATGCTGTTAACAGTTCTTGTAGTAAATCGAATGCATTATTCAACAACAACTTGATGTTTCTTAGTCACCGAAGATCCAAAAAGGTGTCGAATACATCTAAATTAGTTTTTTGTTGAGATACCCTTCAACTTGTAGCAAAAGCCTCGGTGTCGTTCTAGAGATCACACGATAAAGATTAAGCATGTTAGAGATCTAAAAGTTGTAGGTTTCGGAATTTCTGTCGAGGATGTCTAAATTATTTGATTTCACTCTCAAAACGGTGTGAGCACAACGACCACATAACGGCAGTGATATATAAATTCTCACAATTATTCAATCACTGTCGGCATGCATAACTAAGATAAGCCGGTGATAGCGTCAGAGATAATATTGAATCATAAATATTTAGATCCTCTGTATTTGAAATTATTTATTATGACCAAGTAGCAGTCATTCAGAGATCATGTGAATATTTCTTTGATAGGTTTCACTAACATTTTCGCACTTTTTCACCAGCTTGCATATATACATATATGTGTATGTATGAATGAATCTTCCAGATATCACTGACATTTATAAGACTAAATGATCTCTTAGTGGCTATGAGAAATATCCGCGCCGTGTATATCACGACTCCATAACTTAATTAGCCCGAGCTACACCTCTACACAGGCAAGCAAACGTAGATAAGTTGATACATTTATTGCACACTTGAACCTTGTGAAGGCCGTCGATTAAGTCGCTGTTATGTCAACGTAAATATTTGTATCTAAGTAAGTCGATAAAATTTCGACTCTCCCATCCAAACTAGATTTATCTTCCTGCTTATCTAGCGGTACTTGAGATTATAATTTAAACATGTTATATAAAGTCGGTTGCAAATACTTATGTAGATAGGTATATATAATATATTCCCAGTTGGTTTGGCTAACAGTAAAGACACATTTAATATACATACATACACACCTACACACAAACGTACTTTATAACCCTTTGTCGTCTAGCTAATCAGAAAATTGCCCTGCACTCGAAGGTATTGGCTACCAGTTTTCAAAAAGAAATTTATAACATATAACCCGATTTAAATTTATAACGATAGTACGCCGCAGTAATGTTAACTCAAATTCCCCTTAAAACGCAAAGTAATACACACACACATACACATATGTGAAGCAAATCTAGAGACTTAATTCCGAAGGAGATTACCTAATTGTTTGTTTATGAGTGGTTGTCGGTTTAGCTCTTATAGTGCGGGCCGTGTGTCGCTGCGTGGCCGCTGAAACGCCGCAGCGTTACTAATAACTGCGACGTCTTCACCGCCGGCATGACAGCAGCAGAGCCATAAAAGATATTTCATGCTGACTGTGTCTTTTTAATATTCTTTTATGGTCATTACGATATTATATTATTCAGATATCGGAAAAGCAAGTAATTGAGGTTTGCAAAATGTTTCATGTGACCAGCTTTTATGTAACAGACATTGTTGAGGAACGCAGAGCGGGTCTACAGCACGATACCAGCTTTGTGGAGCACTGCTACCATATTTTATACGGCACATAGCGAATTCAACTAATTATGAAATACTTTACAATTACTGTCATCCGAAGTCCAACTAGTCAACCAAGGAAAGGAGCCCAAGACTATTCACTGCTAAGTCCACAGCAGTTGCAGTTGTGTTTAGCAGGAAACACAGTTAATATCATCGGATTATCAGATCATATAGGAATAGAAGAAAACGAAAAAGCAAACGAGATCTCGGAACACAAGCACACAGGTCATACCACAAAGTTACTTTGGGGTCGTGTTGCTGGTGGATAAACCAAAAAGATACTACTTTTAGGCAAAAAGAAGCTTAGATGCATTGTATGGGCTATCACAAGGCACCTACTCTTAAGATTCCACCTTCAGAAATGGGAACAATGGATGCAGTGGAATTCAGAGCATGCTCTAAGGATAATGAAACGCTGGAACATTACCTCTGTGAATTCCCAGCCTTGTTCCGGATGAGAAGGGATATATTCCACGTCTGCCAATACTCTAACTTAACAGACATTGGGCAGCTGAGGTAGAAAAGCATTTGGTATTTTACCATATCTAGATTGCTGAATAAAACTTAAATTGTAAAAATCCCGCAGAGCGATGGCCCTAACGGTGGCCTCCATCGGGACCCAGCTTTCAAAATGAACCAACCAACCAAGTCCACAGCAACAATATTTACCAACTGGGCGAAGGAATACAGCCTACACCTTGCAGCAGAACGCAGCTGAGGAAGATAGAGACATGTGACAGCACTGCATTTCGTACTATCACAAGATGACCCTTGAATCTCCCATCGAAAACCATCCTAGTGAGCCCCGCATACTTTCGGTTATGGAACGCAATGCAATCCATTCCAGGCAGCTTCTGCTGGAACGTTTTTGGTGAAATCATGCCTACAGTCATCTGCTTGGAGTGGAACTGTCTTCTAGGAACATTAAAAGAACGTTCCTACAATACGTCGACAAGCTACAACAATTTATTTTACGCTTCCCTTCAAACAAGGGATAGGTAGTCGCTAAAGCAACAACAAATGACTGTCTCGTATTTTTCACTCTGCGACATGTCATTATTTTGCTTACGTTCATGAATGTCACAGCTTAATACTAGGTAGTTCAAAAGAGATATAAACTTTGTAGCTTAATTTATATTATCTGGAGGAATTGTGGTATGGATTTGGTCAGGACCGCCGTTTCTGAAGAAGAAATACTGAATCGCCTACAGAACTATGATCACTTTCTGAACTAACTTTACAAGAAATCGGTATCAACCCGACTAGTTAGATCAATCCGGGAAAATCAAGTTGCAAACTTCCATTTTTCTGGCTGGTTAAATGTTGGGCTTAAGGAGTGCCTACACAACAGCTGTAAATTCAAACATACATACATACATAAGTGTTGGGAAAAATGTTAATTCGCTTAGGATTATTTGGAATTTGTTGTTATTGTTTACACTGGACAAAGTACTATTAGTAATAAAATAATAACGGCACACAGGAAGAAATGGAAAATTTTGTATCCGTTGTTGTTGTAGAATTCTGCCGTGTTGACAGTCCTTGGCCATATAAAAGTCCGAGTTCGTTCCGGTTACGTAGACCCTACTGTCGTATCCGTCTTTTATGGCGCCGAACAAGTGTGTCGTATGTTTCTATAGTCCGCTCAAATTGTCCATAAAAATAAAACAAAGGGGTTACTCAATAATGATTGCATCGACACTGGTCTTTGATTTCCTCCATTCGATACAACTTTACAAAGTACGCCGGTTCAGCTAGTTTTGTTGGCATATTGGCTTACCACTCACGGTTTGTATAAATACATGCATACTTGCATTTGTATATGTATGTATAAACGCTTGTTTTATAAATACCCAAAAAATCTATGTAAACAAATGGCACATGCTTTAATGAATGTTTTACGAAATCATCGTGTATTGATAAAATAACCCAATATCACGAAATCTTCGCGTGTGGCCAAACTCATATCAATAGGCACGCATTCAACTGATGTCCATTTTTTAATGAACGCAGAAAATAAACAAGATGCTTATCCACTTATAATTGTTCGAAATAACAAATCGATTAATATAACACACGACCATACAAAGCTAGCGATAAACATTAGAGTGGGTCGTTCAAATGAAGCAAACGTTTTTATTTTCTTAAAACCGGTTCTGCGACAGCTATTTTGCTAGTCATAAGCAATCTACGATACTGGAATTAACCCGGATTTTATCTGCCCAAGGGCTGTTATTTCTAACTAAATCTATTTGGATCGGTAAGTAATGCGCTAATAATGTCATCATACATGCGAAATTCTCTTATCAAGTTCCAGAAGCAACTTTCTTCAAATTAACATATCAGCCGGATGACTTAAAATCGAAGAAACACTTTAAAAGCATTTACACACACACACACATTTGTCGACATACTTCGCTATATATTCTTTGTATATGGTATTAAATTATATTAAAATTACAATAAAAATCGAATGTACTGCGCTTTTGGAAAGTCAACTTAGTATATTATTGTGTATAGTTATAAAACTTGATTTTTGCCTCCTCTGTCCCAACGGATCTATATAAATACTGCTCACTTAAGTATGGACCACTTGAACTGTTCGCGCGCCGATTGCAAAACCTGTAAAGGCATGAGAGTTTGTTATAAAATGTTATACAAATTTATAAGATTTTTGCAAATATTTACTGAGAATTTGAGTAATTTAAAGTATTTAAATACTGTTGTAGTAATTAAAGAAAAGTAAAATTTTCTTGAATTTGTTGCATTTATTTAATAATTGCGTAAAGTATATAACAATAGTAATAACAATAGAGAAGCACTTCTAAATTGCAAGAAAATTTTTCCGCTTTAGCAGCTGTTTTCGGCATAAAGAAAAGGTAAAAAGTTGTGAATAAATTAATTTTAAAACAGAGGTAAAATATGTATATTTTGGAAAAACCACTTTTTCTACTGATACTGATGAGAACAATGTAGCAAAAGATTACACAAATTGAGCGAAACATTAAAAAGCATACAAACATGAACCGATTTAAAAGTAAAATAATATACATTTCAATGTTTAGCATATTTTTATTTTTATATACTCTTGAATTAGCTAAAAGGTAATATATTTTCAGTACATTTGCACCAAACTTACGGTTTGCTTATACATACGCTAGTATAAATGTAACTATATGCTTAAGCGCTTATTACTGAGAGTTTACTTGAATGTTTGGCATTCATTACGAGGCACTTACATTTACAACGAACTACAAACATACGTACATATGATATTATTTAACGAAAGAATTTGCTTAGCAAATATTTCAATTTAATAATAATTAATTTCGAGATTTTTTAAATACATTTAGGTAAACGACCAAAAGGGAAGGTTTGAAAATCTACGTAAGCGCAATTCGAGAGCAATTCTTTCTTTATTCTTTAGTGACAAGGCATCTATACGATAAATGCGTCGTACTACCAAAATAGTCCATTGATTTTATTAGTTACCTGCGCGACGGTCTGCTCGGCGATGGGAATGTCATCGTTGCGCAAATCCACACGCTTCACCACTGAGGAAGGATCTGCGTCCAGTATAACACTACGAAAAATAGAAAAAAAAACATTTAAATATAACACAAATACTTGAGCGGTTTCAATACATACCCGCCGTCACAGATTTCGTCGAAAGCCAGCATAATAATCTCTAGATTATCCAAAACCAAACGCTTTTCAACATTCTTCTTCAGAATCAAGCTTATCGAATCATATAGGCAATTCAATACAGACAGTAGAATCAATTCATTCTCATAAGCACTGCCCATTACGTAGAAAAATAAGTCCACATTACTTTTGTAGACGCAGGTAAGGCCATCCAACATGATAATTTCTGTATTGGAACGATGTGTTTTGCTGAATAAGTTCTTTTCGAAAGCCTTCTGCTCCTTCACTGTGGGCAACACATTCTTGTCGTAGTACTTGGCCAATATACGATTGCCATCATTGTCCATAATGCACATGCCTTTGATTATGTTAAGTGTAGGCTCCTATTATTAAAAAATACACGTTTATTTATCACTTAAACTTTACCATTTTTACAAAATTTACCATCATAAAACCTTCCATTTTAGTTTTGATTATTTTCGTCGGCAGAATGATATCTGACAGTTTACATTACACGTCAACCCCTGGCAGGGTTGCACACATTTTGAAAATTGATACCTACATTTTTAATCTTCTATTTTTATATTTCTTTGCTTTTTTGAAAAGTTTGATGGAGAATAGTGCATATTCATTTATTCATCGAAATAATTATTTCACAAAAATGTGTTTAGTTTATGATTTATAAAAATTTTGAAATACGATTACCTTCGCATTTAGTGTTCTCGGCGGCACCTACTGCCTTATAAATTGAAGTATGCTGCGCCATCTGTTGGATAGAGCTGTAATCATTCATTATTAACAGAATTATTTCTTTGTATCTGCCAATTGCTGGCATCGCTGACATTTCCGCTCTAGTCGAAAGAACTTTTCCATTAACAATAGTAAGTGACAGCGAAATTTAAATTCTAAAGCAAAATTTACAACGTTTTTCAAGTTTCGTTCAGGAACCCCTCATATATGTCCTATTACACTATATAATTATAAAAACAATATATTTTTTTTATTTTTAGCATATTTTCTATAAATATTTAGATAAATACAACCATATATTTTATACGAAATGGATGTTATACAGAAAATGGATCAGGCAACAGTCACTGAGACGCCCAAGGCCAAGCGTCGCTCAAAGGAGAAATTGGCAAAGATTATCGAGGACGCCATGGCTGGCACTGATGACCTTAGCAACGCAGGGGGAGGTAAAAAGGTAGCCAAGATACATCTAAAGCAAAAGGTAGTCCTGTTGTCGGAAGAGAACCAAAATCTGAGCAAAGCTATCAACGTGAAAAATGCAGAGATAACAGATTTGAAGCGATCAGTCCAATCGCTAAATGAGGTTCTCAACTCGGTGCCCATCGATGAATTGCGTTGTAATTCGTCTATAGCGAGTTCCAAATTATTAGAGTTAAGCAAGAAAAACCGCTTGCTGCGAGCCGAACTGGAAAGCACCAAGAATAAAGTTAACAAAAAAGAGTTTCAAATCCAAAAGCTAGAGCGAGACTTAAAACTTCTCGAGGATAAGCTGCACAAAGGAACCACTGATACCCCAAAGGTGTTTATACCTATTATAGGCGTTTTTAGTCAACAAATACTCACAAGCTTGTTTCTTTTAGGAGCCGTCGGATGAGCTACGGATGAAATTAAATGCTATTCAGCAGAAGCTCTTCGAGACACGCAATAAAAATACAGAATTACAAAATCAACTTAAACTCGCACAAAAGTGTCTGCAGCAAGAAATCGGAGAGAACTTTAACTTGGCTACAATGGCGACGCAGACACATAACTCCAACTGGCGTGGACGCGCCCAGCAAATCATACATCTGCAACAGAAAGTCCACGAATTAAAAGAGCGCCTGGAAATCGTAGACAGGCAGTACGCGGAGGGTAGTCCCATCACCTTTGCCACCGATGATGTCCCGCATGCTGATTTGACGGCCTCACACACAGCAAAGAGCGGTGCACGATCGGCGGGCGGACACGCGGAAGCAAAAGTTGCGTCGAATGTCAGCGCCACCTCCTTCGACCGCTACAACACAGTCGTGCGAAAATCCGAGATCTTGCATCGCGCCAAGGTGGAGGGTCTAGAGAAAGAAATCGCTTCACTTAAAGCGCAACTAGAAGAGCAACGAGGCAAGGTGTTGGCACTCAAAGTGCGGAACAAGACGCTCAACGACGAAGTCTTGAAGTACAAAGTAAAGGCGAGTTCCCTGGAAGAACAAACCGATTATAACGGCTTGAATCTGGTGAATATGAACGAGAAAATGAATGTGCAACGCTACCACTACGAAAGCCGTTTGGAAGAGATGGCGAGGCAACTAAACGACCTGAAGCGCATACATAAGGACGGCGCCTTTCGTGAGGAGGAACTGCGACTGAAATTGGAAAACATGGAAAATTTGTTACAAAGCAAAGAAACACACATCGAGGACTTGAATCAGACAATAACGCGTTTGGAAACCGATCTGAAAGCTTTGTCAGGTGGTTTTCTGTTCTCATGCCGCGAACTACGCAAGGTGAGCACGCGTGTTCCGTGAGTTCCGCTATAATTGACGTTATCTCCTACAGGAAGAATTCATAACTATACTCGACTCCTTGGAAGCCGAAAAGAATGAACTACTCAAACATAATAAAACACTCGTTGAACGCAGCGAACAGGATCGTTCCAAAAACGATGCATTGCACGAACAGCTGGCCAAACAGAAGGTGCGCCTTTCGCGCATGGAAGCGCGTATGCGTGAGCTGGAGAAGGAACTTGAGCTGCAATCCGAACGGAAGAAACGCTCGCAACGCATCGCGGACTACGTGAGCAGTGTCAATTCAACCGCATCCATGGGCACGTTCGTTTTTGAGAATACTTCGCAAAATGCTTTATCACAAAGGGCTATCGATGAGTTCACACCAGCACAGGTGTACCAAATGAAGCATGAGTAAGCAAAATAGTCTGAAATTGTTTGTGTTAACTGTATAAAACTCTGATCTAACTCTCTTTGATTAGGCTCGAATACGCGCAGGAAAAGTTGGCATACATGAGCGAGAAGGTGGCACATCTGCAGGAGGAGAAGGAGAATGACGCGCGCTCTTTTGCGGAGATTATCAACAGCTCCAAAGGTGTTGTGCTCGAAACAATATTGGGCAATCGCAGCAATGCTTCGCTGTCCGTGGAGATCAGCACTGGCACATCGGTGTAGCTGCAGCTCCCTTCTGGTGGGGGAAATATCTATTTGACTGCAATGTCGATGGCTTATGCAAAAATCTCTTACCATCTCCGACTCGAAATTGCGTAAAATTTTGTTCGTAGTGCTTTCATAATTCAATTTCTTTCGACCAGCTGAGGGAAACAGCTGTTCATTGCAGGGATGACGGCTTTATTATGCAAATATTCCAAAAATTTTTTTTTTTTTTGAATATTTTCACATTCAAATTACTAGTGGCGTGCTTTTTGAAAAATAAAACAATTATTTCAAGTTTTATTGAACTTATTTTTATTTATGTTTTATTGCTATTTCAATTATTTTTACGCACCCTACTTTTGGAAAATTTACTAATTTGTGTTCGATACTGTTGCGATATTCGTTTTCGAAGTTTTATGTATATATGATTTAACTCAGTTACATTTAATGTGATCTTTAGTTGAATACTTTTTGTAGTTTGTGGTAAGTGAAAATCTCACTGTTCGCAAATATTTAGTCTAGTATTGAATAGTTCGTTTTTGCATTATTTTTTACTTTTACTTTTAGGATGTACTGTTTGTTTATGCTTAAATATACTTTTGTTTTCAGAAAGGCTAAGACAAGACTAAACAATTTTGAAAATTTTGCTTTTATATGACTTAAAAAGTATTTAGTTTTTAATTATAATTTATATATTTGGCATTCATTCGAAAATATGAGGATCAAAGATTAAAGAAAATAAGTGTATATATATTTTGTGTGGATATTTACAAACACTTCTATTTATTTTTATTTTTTTTTTCATTTATATGTCAAACAACGTATTGAAATTTTGGTATTGAAAAAGTTTTTGCTTCTAATGTAAAGTAATTTATTTTTATTCTTAAAAAAAAGTCCAAACGGGTTCAGGTTAAAAAACAAATTATTCAAATAAAATATCTACAAAATTTAATTTCATAAAAAAAATAAAATTAAAAAAATAATAATAAAATTTTTTTTAAATTAATATGAAAGATTATATAAATTTTGCTAAACCAAGATGTGATATTTTACAAACATTATTTTTATTTTTAGAAAGTTGTTTCATTATAAAAAATTAAATAAAAAACCAGTAATATAAAAAAATTTTGTATTAAAAAAAGTAAAAACGTTTTCAATCAAAATGAAAATAAATATATATGTATGTATATATGTACATAAGTTTCGTCAAAACAAAATTCAACATTTTACAAAAATTTTTTTTTTTATTTTTAGAAAGTTGTTTCACTTATAAAACTCCTACTTTTTACGATTTGATTGATCTGATAAACACGATAGTCCTTTATTTCATTAAAGTACGCTCACTACTAATTAATTGTTTTATTTATGTACGTATTCAAGCAATGATTAATGCATATATCGTCAACTAAAATGCAAAACAACAAAAAAATTAAAATTTTTATTGCTTACGATTGACAGCAACATATTACATACATATGTATGTGTATCCATAAAATTTTAAACTGCCGCTATCCAATAATATAACCAATAAAGAATGGTTCTTTATAATATTATTTTTAATAATAATATTTATTTGGTTATAACCAAAACTTAAAATTTATTTTCATTTGGTTTCTTTTATATCRTTTTTTCCTTCTCCTTCTCCTTCGCCTTCAAACTTATGAAAAGTGAATTTACGTGTTTTGCATTTTAGATCACGATATGTATATATGTATGTATGTATGAACGACTACGTGTAGTTTTAAGCATTATTTAAGGTTGCTGCAAATAAAAGGCACTTTAGGGATTTAATTGTTAGTAATCAGATCCTTTAAATGTTTTTTTTTTTTTTTGTTTTTGTTGTAAGAATTAGTCCTATCTAACATAAATTAGTATACGCTTTCGTTGCTATCAAAATTTTCGCACAAACGCTAGTCATCGAATTTTCTAAAGAATCTCTAAGTTTTTGTAAAACACAAGAGTAGCTAAATCTGTAAATACTCAGTCCAATGGGCTTCACTAGAGGCATCACATGATAACCGGTTATTACTTTGATAATCGTTATTGTTTTCGAGTATAAAAAGCAGTTGGTTATTATTCTATTCAAATTCTTTGCTGCCACATTTCATTTGTTGGCCAATATTTAGTTGATATCTATAGCATTATGTACTTATGTATGTATACATATTTATAGTATAGTATATTGACTAACCTAAGAGTATCGAGTCAGTATAGCAAATTCGATCGAATGTCCTTCAGCTAAATGCTTTTATCTGTTTTACGGCTAAATGCGTCTAATTTCCGGCACATACCAGCCATAGTATGTCTTAGTTTTTATATATTAATTAGTTCTTTTTATGCAATCTGTAGAATTCATTACATACACTTTTTGAGTATATAAAGTTGATTGTTTCTACACAACTTTCTTTATTCAATAACTCTCGGAAATACCACAAGCATCTTGAATGTAAACAAAGCAAATAATTTTTTAATTGAATTATAAATCATAAAAGTATAATAGAATAGTGGAAATAGTTTTAACTGTCTGTTTAAGCTCCAAAATCTGGGTGAATGCCTGCGACCAAATCGTAAGTGCTAAATGTATTTCCTGCATATAGAATTGTGCTCGGAAGTTTTGCACTCAAATCTGAAATCCGTTTCTTGAAGCCTTATATAAAAGCTGAGAAACATGCAACTCCTATTGATTAAGTTAAGTGATTGAGTTGATGTCTTCAAAATACCAGGTTGTTCAACAAGTTTTGTCGTTCGATGAGACAGGGCGTTGCTAACAGCCCAAACTTTTTTTTTGTTTTTGATTTGAGTTGGATATCGTGCACTGATAAAATTCTTATTTATGGAAGGTGTAGCACCAAAAGAAATTCAACTACAATTAGAACAGAAGAAAGATGGGTTGTTGCTGAATTTAAACGTGGTCGTACTAGCCTTGAAGACAATCCACGTGAAGGCCGTCAAAAACGTGCGCCAACAACAGAAATCGTAGCCTAAATACAGGATATGGTTTTGGAAGATCGTCGATAGACTGAGAGAGATTTAGTGCTCTAGCTCGACAGATCTCATTAGGCACTGTGAGCCTTGGGTGCCGCTTTCGCTAACAATGGAACAAAAACACATGCGAATGCGACTTTCTCAGCAATATTTGCAGCGTTTTAAAAAGGATAAAGTGCGTTTTTGTGCGTTAATTCATCACTATGGATGAGACTTGGGTTTATCACCAAGATCCTGAATCAAAACAAGAGGCTAAAGAGTTGTGTGGACCTGGTTGTTCGGCTTGGAAACGAGTTTGTGTTCGGAAATTGGCCAATGAGGTTATGGCATCATTTTTTTTAGGACGCGAGAGGAGTTTTGTTTGTGGATTACTTGCAAACTGTAAAACAATTAATTCTGAATACTATTGCAACCTTTTGGACCAGTTGAAGGGAAAAAATTTTGAAAAAAGACCCAGTTTGCAGAAGAAAAAAAAGCTTTTTCATTAGGAAGTACACCGTGTCACAAGAGCATTTTGACAGTGGCTAAAATACATGAATTAAAGTACAAATTGTTGGAGCATCCACCGTATTCACCAGATGCGACCCCCAGCTACTTCCATTTGTTTCCAAAGCTCAAAAAAAGTATGCGTGGCAAGCGGTTTTCATCAAAAGAGGTTATGACGGGTGTTGAAGCGTATTTTGCAGATTTTCCAGATTCTCACTTTAGGGATGTGATCCAAAGATTGGAGGATCGTGTATTTTTAATCATAAAATTGTATTTTTCTTATCAAACGACAAAACTTATTATGCTCACTATATTTACTGTGGCTCGTATAAAATATTTAATTCACGAAGCCTATTGTTGCAAATTTATTCTCTTTACAACTTTATTATCATATTTAATTCACAATGACTTGTTGTAGCCAATTAAATATTCAAACGCAGTCACTTTGGATAAAACAAAGGAAACAACAAAAAGCGACACGCTTTAAGAATTTTCCTGCATTTAAAAAACGTTAAAACCATAAATTCGTTGAAAGGATTAACGAAAAAAATAATGCAAGCGCTTTTGCAAATCCGAAAGTCAAATAACCCAAAAAATCAAATTTTTATGAACTTCTCGCAGCGCAAAAACCAACACTGATCCGCTCGGATTGCTTACATTCAGCCATAAGCATATAAAGTGCTCGTAATCTTTCTATTAATTTCGCTTTTAACTCTTTTTTTCCATTCGGTTTGTGATTTTTATTGAAACATTTTTATTATTTCTTTACTAATTAAATTTAATTACATTGTATGCCAGTGTTTATTGTATTTTGTTTGTGTATATACGTACTATATAAATTTTATATAATATATGCATGTATGTATATTTATAATATATGTAAACGTTTATATCTAAGTTGTGATATAACAAACATTATCATCTCTACAAATTCCTTTCAATTCAAAATGGTTGTGTTAATGAGTTTTTGTTTGTGGTTTTTTTTATTTTTTATTTTTTTTTGTTTTTAATAAAAGTGTTTAATTTAGTTTATGTTTTTTGCTTTCCTTTATCATGTTGTTTGTTTTTAACAACAATAATTGCGGCGTAGTGGCGACGCTTTGCATTTGCATTTATCTCACTACTCTCACATCAAACGTCTGCTTTAACTCCCGGAGCATTAGGAGCATTTAATTAATTATTGAATAAGTTCGGCCGAATGCAGCCTAGGGACCGACACAATGCACTTTCGCTGTTCGAAAGTGGAGCAATCCAAATTGTGCAACACAATACATGCATACACACACATGTATATACGTATGTATGTAGTGGGTGCAAGTGAAATTCGTTTGGTGATATGGAAATCGATTGGAAATCAAAAGACATGATTGAAATAATAATAGAAATCAGTCTCGACTTGTGGCTGATTGCTTGGCTTTTGTGGATTAGTGGATTTCATGTCCCTAGGGCTGTGTGGCTCATGATAATGATTATGATGGTTGTGGTGGTGGTGGTGATTGTGGCTGTGGTAGTTATCATCATCATCGAAATTCTTCAAATGATCGGCATCATAATCATTATTGCTATCAGCTATAAATATGTTAATGAAGAATATTAAGACGACTACCAAATAAAGGATACAAATTAGTATTACAACAAATTGATGATGACAACAACAATAATATAACATTCCCTATTATATAACAGCTTGTTCCACATAGTTGGCGGGCAGCATTCCGGTCTTGCCAGTACGTTCGACGCGGCCGGTCATCCAACCGGAATCGGCTGACTCCACCTCAAAGATAACGTCGCCTTCGCGGAAGCTCACTTCATCGGTGTCCTGGGCCTCATAATCGTACAGTGCACGATACACACGCTGGCAAGAGAAAACATAAAAAAACAATATTATTTATTTGGAAAAAAATTTTATAGTTTTTAGTTTCTAATAGATGAAAAAACTCTACATGCGATTGAAAATATTGTAGGTTAGTTTTCAAGACGTTTGATAAAGTCTGTTTTATGAAAAACTGCTAAAAAAAATAGGTTTTTATTGGATGCCTAAAGTTCGATTTGACAATTTTCGTCAAAACTTAAAATTCAAGTGAGCTATTTTACAAGGTTTGGAGGCAACTTGTATCTATTTACTTTGAGAAAGCTACGTGGGGTTATTTGCTCACCTAAAATCACAAGCGTAAGCTTTTAGAATTGAAAAAATATTACGACGGGAAGATTTTAGAAGTTAGATCAATGTTTCCTTGGTAAGCGTGGCAGATAATTGAAAAATATTTATTAATTAAAAAGATTAAACTATTCAGATCTGAAATTGAATTATGGGAATTAGTTTAACACTTTCTAATTGCAAATTAAAGAATTTCATAGTTTTAAAAACTCTCCCTATCTCTAGGAAAAACTATTAACGAGCAAGAACAAGATTGAATGATAAAAATTCGACTACAGAGGAATCTTTATTTATAATACTTATGGGATTTGTTTAAAAAAAAAATTTTTTTTCGCTCTTAGCTAATATTTACAGTAAACCCTCAACGAATGCAGATATCTGAATTAACTAGTTTGGTACYTAGAATACACTGACTTGAAAATTAATTTCAGTCCGTTATAAACTTACCAGATTTGACTTCGATTGTTGTTGTTGCATCATTTGTTGATAATACTGTTGCTGTTGCTGCTGCTGCTGCTGGAGCGCCCGCTGTTGCTGCTGTTGATGTAATAATTGCTGTTGTTGATGTTGTTGTTGCTGTTGCTGCTGATGTTGTTGTTGTTGTTGCGACTGTTGCTGATGCAATTGGTGATGCGATGCCGTCTCACCGGCCAAGGAGCTATAAATGCCGTTGGCAGGGTCTATGTCAGCTATGGAGCCGATGCGCTTCGGATAGGCGTTGTTCACTATAGCGCAAAGAAATATGTAGAATTAATTAAAACCGCATTGCATTTAATATCGCAAGAATATTACTAGGCGACAACGAAAAGAACACAAGAAGCGCGCTTAGCGATAAACGGGACTCATGTTTAGGAATGACTATGAATCAATTCTGCTTAGGGCAGACGACAAACGCACAAATTCCCCATTTACTGTTTACAATATACTACCGTTATTATTTACAACCAAACCGGGCGTGTACTTTACATATTAAGTTCAATTCAAATGGTTAGACACGGCGGGCACTAGCCTACACTCACCCGAACCGCGGCTGTCCGAGCTGTAAATGAGCGTTGTACTGGGTCGGCCGGTGTTGGGCATGGGGCGTGGCCCATCGGTCAACGGATCGTAGTCGGCAATCTTTCCAATGCTATTCACCGCGCCGGCTGTTGCACTGCCGTTATTCACCAGGCCGCCGCTGCCAACACTTGGGTGACTGTGATTGCTGTTGCTGCCGCCAATGGCTGCGCCGGTGCTGACGGCGCCGTTGCTGTTGTGATGCGTCAGCCCGCCTGGTGCACCGCCCAACGATGTGCTTGACGAGAAGTGACTGTTGTAGTTGTTACTGGTGTAGATTTGCTGGGTCGCTTGCGGGCCACCGCCGTGCCCAGTGCCGGCGATGGCACCGTTGTTGGCGTTGGCGGCGCTGACCGCGTTGCTGTTGCTGTGATACGAGGCGGTCTTCTGCGGCTGCTGCTGCTGCTGTTGTTGTTGTTGATAACTCAAGTGGTTATTGTTGCTATTGTTGTTGCTGTTGGCCGTGGCGGCGCTCGTGTAGTTGTCATACTGGTCATAGGCGGCGCTGTTGGTCCCGCTGCCGAAGCCGCCCCCGCCGCCGCCGCTGGTCATATTCTCGTTGAGGTGCGCGGCTTGTGCGCCACCAGTTGGGTGATGCGAATTGTGCAGTATTGCCGAACGCAGTTGATTGTACGTGTTTGACGATTGTTGTTGTTGTTGTTGGTGCGGCTGGATTGGTTGATTTGCTGCCGCTGTTGGATACAAATGTGATGTTTGTTTAATGGGTTGTTGCTGTTGCTGTTGCAGCATTTGTTGTTGTTGCTGCTGTTGGTGGTGGTGTTGTTGCTGTTGCAACAGTTGCTGCTGTTGCTGGTGATATTGTTGGCGTAGCGCCTGTGGCTGCTGGTAATGTTGGTATTGTTCGTGTTGTTGGCCATGTTGTGCATGTTGTTGTAGGTGGTGGTGTGGATGGTGTTGGTAGTGTTGTTGTTGTTGTTGTTGTGATGCCTGCTGTTGTGCCTGATAATTTTGATGTTGTTGCTGTGCTGGCGGCGGCGCCTGATAGTGTGCATGTGTGTTCTGCTTGTGCAGCTGTGCTTGCTGTTGTTGTTGCTGTAGCTGTTGTGATTGCAGTGTTTGCTGTCTGTGATTGTGACTTTGAGTGTGCTGCTGCTGCAGTGCCTGCTGCTGGTGTTGTTGTTGTTGTTGTTGTTGTTGTTGTTGTTGGCTATTGTAAATGTGTGTACTGCCGCTGCTGGCCGCTGCCTGAGTGCTGGACACAATGACGGCCGTGTTGAGGGGCTGGTGCTGTATCGGTGGCGGTGGCAGTGTTGCGGCGGCCGCTGCAGCTGCTGCTATTGGTGGTGTGGGAGCATATTGTGAGAACTGTTCGGCAGCCAATGTTTCAGAGAAATACTCCGTTTCCTCTGAATTTTATTCGTGCATTTTTCACACAATTTTCAATTTGTTTTTGTGTTTGTTTTTGGATGCGGTTTGCAATGAGTGTGTTGATGAGGGTGCACAAGGTGGGTGGTTGTGTTCAAGTGCCGTCAATGAAGGGTTAATAATTGTCGCACAGGCAGTGATGATTGCACGAGTGTGTGTGTATGTATGTACAGTGTTCGCAATGTCGTTTGGCGCATTAAGTTGTTTGTGTATTTTGTGTGTGTTTTGTTTTTTCATTTTTTTTAGCCAGCACAAAATGAAAACGTAAACAGACAACACATGCACGATGTCACAGATGTAAAAATGAAACAAAAAAGCAAATAAAAAATGAACAAGTGTTTCGTAGTCGTATAACAATGCAATTTGTGTCTAGCACTCGTATAAATATGTATGTGGATGTATTGTTGTTGCATTATATGAGTTTTGATGCTTTATATGCAGTTAGAACAATATTACAGGTTCTATGAACCACAAGATACCTCAAGTGTTTGAAAATTTCTGCTTTGCCATGCAAATTAGGCCTTCAAGTTTATAAAATAAACTAATTAAATTAGCCGCAGTAAGATTAAACTACCAAAAAAATCTTAAAAATTTCTTTTATTCATTATAGCCACCATTTTCGTGCCAATAAATTACACTGTGCTACAAACTAAGCATGCATATCTGTATGTACATATCGTCATCTAAAATGCAAAATAACGTAAAATCAGTTTTCATAAGTTTGCAGGCGAAGGAAATACGTTGCAATAGAAGTCAATAATATGGGAAACAATTTTGAGGATTGGTTATATATTGGTTATAAATTGGTTATATATTCCTTATATATTCGTTATAAAATGGTTATATATAGGTTATAAGTTCGTTACATATTGGTTATATATAGGTTATATCTGACAGCGGCAGCTGAAAATTTTATGCTACATATATGTAGAGAATCGGTAGCAATAACAAACTCAATTTTTTTGCATTTTAGGTGACGAAATATATTTCTGTATGCCGCAGAGCGCCATAACCATTTTACTAGATATAATTTGAACAACAATTCGAGTGTCTGGCTGATCAAAGATCAAATGCAATTAGCCTAGTCTACTGTTTTTAGTTTTAGTTCGATGGTCTAAACACAATGCGGCTGTTATGTATGGAATAATTAATGAAAATTAATGAGCTTAAATTCCTACACTAACGAGCATAATGTGAGCACATAAAATGAATCAGATTTAGGCGCAAAGCCGGGTGCACATTTTTCATAATTACAAATTAATATATAAGACATTGCTTGTTTACGGTAAATAGTGGAAGCATCACATACCTCGGACGTCGGCGATCTCAGCTGCCTCGCGCTGCTTCTCCATGGCTGCCTTCTTCTCCAAGTCGCCATGATACGCAATGTTCGAGATGATTTTTGTATTCTGCTTGATTCGCAATGTTTCGGGATCGTCGGCGACCTGTTGGCAATTTATAAATATACATAAATATGTGTGTAATAAATAAAAAATAAATTTTGGAAGTTATACAAACAATCAATTGGACTTTAATTGTGTGCGAATGTTTCGAAACACATTGAATTTTGCTCATTTCGGCAAACAAACATTTTTTCATTATTTATTATTCCAACTGTTTATGGAATTAGACTTAATAGTGCAATATGCTACCATGTAGCATAATTTAAGCGTTATATTTTTTTTTTTTAATAAAAACTCCATTTTAAAATTAGTTTTGTGCTACTATCGCAGCATTTTGTCTGTGAATTTCACTGACCTGTGTAAATTTGCCTTTAGATTTTTCAAAGTCTTCGTGATACTTCACATTGGATTGGATTTTTGTGTTCTCTGCTATTCGCTTCAGTTCGGGTGTGTCCGCGATGACGGTTGCTTTGGCCTTTGGAATGTGCCTGCAATAAAGGTAATATCTAATTAATCAGTGAGAGAGAAAACATTACCGAACAAAAATATAAAAATCTGAGACCATTAGGAATATTATCTTAGATAACGTATATGATAAATGTTTCCATATCCTGCTAAGTTGGGTGACTTAAAACCCCCATTCTTTCTTTATAATTTAAGGGCCTGTTTTTGGAAATTTTTTTTCATAGACAATAACATAGACAATATTTTTTTTATTCTACAATAGAACTTTTTTCACATACATGAGTATATCGTGGAGTGTATAAACTAATTTTTTCGGAATTTTTTGATGACATCTTTCGGAAAAATAGCTGAGTGAATGAGATATGTTTTTTCACTGGCGGATACGATTTCTCATCTTTTGATCATCTAATACACAAAAACCCAATTTATTCTCAAAAAGTACGTGAATGGTTATCGTCCCTATTAGAATCATGAAAAAATGTTGATAAACAAAAAAAGCAAATAACTTTTTTTTTCTTAATTTGTTTGCCACGAAGTTTGTAGCACCCAGAAGGAAGCGTCGGAGACCTTATAAAGTAGATATATAAATGGTCAGTATGTTGAGCTGAGTCGATTTAGCCATGTCAGTCTGTCTGTCTGTCTGTATATATTCGAACAAGTCCCTCAGTTTTTAAGATCTCCTTTTGATTTTTGTAAACGTCATTTTCTCTTCAAGAAGCTGCTCATTTGTCGCAACCGCCGATATCGGGCCGCTATAACATATAGCTGCCATACATACTGAACGATCGGAATCAAGGGCTTGTATGGAAAACTTTCGCATTTGACTTGGTAACTGCACGAAATTTGGCATGGGTTACTGTTTAAGGTAATAAAATAATTTCCGAAAAAATTGTTCGGATCGGATTACTATAGCATTTAGCTCCCATACAAACTGAACACATATTTACTAAAAGAAATGCAACTGTGAAGGGTATATTAGCTTCGGTGCGGTACGTTTTTTCTAGTTTTATATAAATTTTGTTATAGCATTGTCAATAAATTATAAAAAATTATGAATCTAGTAGTAGTTGTCTAAAAAGAAATTAATCAAATCCGTTGAGTAGTTCGACCGAAATCATGTCCGCCAGTTTAAAGAGAGTTTTGGGAAAAACGCGTTTAAAGTGCCAGTGCCAGGTGTGCACTCCGAGCGCTCCGCACGTCGAGCGTTATTATTTTTGGGCCTTTTTCGAAACCCTCCAATGGTAAAGTGGGTTTCTACATAAATTCCAAGGGTATAAGGGAACAGAAAATGCAAAAAAAATTTTTTTTTTTTGAAAAAAGATTACCCTACTGACCCCTTCAGGAATATATTTATGGTTTTGGAACAATCTTAATCCTAAAATGAGGCATCAAAAACTATTATACCAACAAACTTTTTATCTCAAACCTGCTTCCAATGAGGTTGCCCCATAGTGATACTTCAATAGTAAAGTTTGTCACAGTAACCCGATTTTTAGAAGAATGGAAAGAACGATCAAGTAATACGAAAACGTAGTATCAAACATTTTACAACATTGGACACTTGATACCAGGGAGTATTATAAATCCATAATTAATTTGCTCTTCTTAGTCTGATCAAACAACTGTATATATGTATATATGTATGTATGTACATTGTATGTACAAGTGTATTTCCCGCTAACAGGTGTTTGCATAACCAGTTCCACCGGACAATTAAGAATTAATGAAATCTTATCTCGGCGATAACAAATAATAGAAAAACAACACAATTAATAAACGGAGTAAACAAATACCGCTCTAAACACATACAAACACAACGCACACGCACACAAAACCACCAACTAATCATCACCAAAGCTTTCACAGGCGAGCGCGAAACAATTAATGCAACTTGTTGTGAGTGTCACCCTCAACCGAATCGATAGATCGTAAAATTTTGTAATAAACAATACAAAAACAACAAAAAACTTCGTTGCTGACGTTTAGACGTCAATCAGTGAGAGCGACTGGGAAAGGGAGAGATGAAAGCATGAAAAAGCGATCATTCTGCGGTAAACGCGATACGAGCGCCACATCAACCGTTACAAAAACGACAACAACAAATTGGTGGTTAACCCATTATTGCGATAATTGGTGGCGGCAATGAGGTGTTAACGATGTTGACGCATTCGGAAAATAATTGAGAGCTTTTGCATTTCACTCTTTTTGCTTCATTCATAAAGCAGAGCCTGATAAGATATGATGATATATTGAGTGCAATTGACTTTTACATATATAACACTTTTTAACTGGACTGTGGATAAAACTGCAGTTGCTTATTTTCGAAGTATGGTATGGTATGATGCTCCATTAAGAGTGTTAGGAGAGTAATATATGAGAAGAGTACCAAGTGTAACAGCTGATCCAAGTAGAGGTATTTCTTGTCATGTTATTCTTGTTCAGTGTTGTTTGGCATTTTACCAAGGAAATACTTACGCTGGAACAACGTTTATAAATCGCTCAACTTTCTGACGAAAATTCACGTTCTATAAAGAATGTGTTTCGCGCGCTTCGCTCAACTTATAGTCAACATAATAGGCCTACTGAGAGTACCATTCACAGCACCATTACTCATCTTTGGACCCAGCATTCGGTATTAGATAATATTCGACCGAATAGATGACGTATAGCACGCAGTGAAGAAAATACAGTAGCCATAGTTGAAAGTGTAAACCAAGACATTAGATTGGGTGAAATGTTCCAAGAAGATCCAACGTTTTCGAGTCAAATTTTAATCGGCGATCAAGCTCATTTATGGTAGGTATGGAAACAGGCAAAATTTCCGCATATGGGACGAAGAGAAACCTGAAGAGATACAAGAGCTGCCATTCCATCTAGAAAAAAAATTCCAAGTTGCAGTTCTTTCGGAAGTGTAATCTTACATAGTTTTTAGTGACTTCCGTATCTCCTGTACTGGTTCGGAAGCCACACCGACGTAACTTTGTGGGTAGGTTAAGAAACCTTTCTATGACATCTGTTGGCGTGGTTCTTAATGTCCATGTAGACCCTGACATCTTCTACATGAATATAGGACGACATATGTCTACATAGTGTTTTTCAAAATTCTTCAAAGGTAATTGGTATGCTCAACCCCGTTAAGGCTCGGGGGATTACATGGCGGGTTTTTGTACCTTCGTTGTATGGATTACCATATCTGTCTTAACGCCACTTACCACTAAGATGGCCGAGGAGCCCATCGGTGTATGACTCTCGTGGCGTTGTTTATTACGTTACTTACTGTGTGTAGAAACTTCGCCGTCTCTGCATAAGCTATCAGTTTAGGTGCTTAAGCAGATAAGATAAGTCCGCATACGTAGTGGCCATAAGCCGCAACTTCTGTTCCAACACTTAATGCTTTTCGCTAAGTTTTAGCCATGGAAGAAATAATACCTCTTATTTACCAATTACTAGACATAAATTCCTACAAAGGAGGAAACCTCCGTAAAAGACACAGAAGTCTGTCACGCTTTGTTGTCGCCATCGTTTTCTATGTAAACAAACTCTTTTATTACGAAATGCCTCAATTGCTCCGTCGGATGACCGCGTTGCGAAGGAATGTGCGGCATAAGACCTCGTGGCACTGCCACAACGGATGGTCTTATGCTCGTTACACTTGCGGCTTCCTTACTTGTTAATGGGCTAAATGCTTCAAAAGCAATTAAAGGAAAATCGATATGTTGTACAGTTCCACATTCATGTGAGTGTGTGTGTGAGTGTGTGTGTGTGTGTGTGCGAGCATTGCAAAGTGCATTGTTCGCGGCTGTTGTCTGCGGCGTTGCGTATTTCCTTTGGTCCTCGCTTAATGTGACCAGAAAACAACTTCAAAATGCAGCACGGTTCAATGAACTCCACGCGAAAGGACACGACGAAACGAGTGGCGGAAGCAGAAATTCGCTAAAGACAATAATTCCAGTAATTTCGTTTCGATTTTCACTCGTGAGGTGAGCAGCGGCGGAGGGAGTTGTAAGACCGTTGGCGCTGTCAATGATAAATTCGTAATCGAAAGCGCATAATTGTAAACAAAACGATTGAAGTTGGCGTGCATCGAAGGGCCGCCATCAACAAGTCTTTGTGCAAGATACCCCTTCATAGGCGCCACTCATCCATATGTGCCCATCAATCAGTACTTACCAATAACGGTGCACGAAGGTAGTGCGCTGCTTGGGCAGCAAATCGGTGACAACGAGAGCCAAACACACAGACAAAGCACAAAAACAAAGTAAACGAACACACAAAGGCAAAACGAGAGCAAAATCTGGTGCTTTGGCACAGTGGCACAAGGCCGTTTGATGACCAACCCATCAAACACGCAAGCATACACACACACTCACGAAAACAACAAAAGCAATCGCTGCTGGTAACTTTTGAACTCGATACTCGTACGCGTGGCGAGGAGGCAGGAGGCCAACGTTTGGCACATGGAAGCCGGCAAACGCAACAGTGGTGACAGCAGCCAAGTGATGTGTGCACCAGTCGAGGCGAAAACAAAGCGAAGCAGAGCCAGCAAAGCGCGCCCGTAATCCGATGTGCCAATGTGTCCACAAATAAGCCATGCATGCGCCAGTTCCTAACCCACAAATCACACACGCTACTTAGAACCCCACCAACAGCTCGCGGCCCCAAGCGAGCCCCTGCCACGGCCCCATCGTCTCACCAGCGCCGTTTTTGTGGCGCGCTGTCACTCGCGGTAAAGACGCGCAGCTGTTGCCATAGGTCAACGAATCGTTGATGATTTAAGTGCTAACGGCAGCGGCGAAGCGGAAAAGGAAAACGAAACAATAACAACAGTGACAAGCTATACATTCGAGCGCTCAATAAAAAGACATAATGCATGATTTTATTGTTGTTGCTGCGTTGCATGTCCAATCGCGTATTCCCTGCTGCGTCGGCATGGTAAAAATAAGCAGATTATTAAGCGCGAGGATGCGTGTGCATTAGTGTGTGTGTGTGTGTGTGTGTGAGTGCTAGTGAGATAGCAAGGATTTAATTCGGTGGTTTTATGGGCTTTAAAGCGGCTTCGTAATAATTAATTGGCATAAAAACTAAAGAATTCGAAATATTTGCCATTAATTGCTTTTTGTTAAATATTTATGGTCCCATCTATTATTTGTACATTTGTAAGTTGTAGGGATAGTTAGTTTACCATATTTAGTCGTATATACTTGGTCAAAATCCAATTACTAATATATACAGTGCTGGCCTTATAATAAGTCACGATGTATTGAGAGCTACATGCATTCATGCATTTCACAGCTCCAAAAATTTAGCGTTTTCTCTCATTTATTATTCCATGAAATCTCTAGAATATAAAATTCTCACGTTGATCCGAGTAATAGTTTTGCAGATAAAGTCTTGAAAAGTTGAACACTCGAGTACAGCTTTATGGTCAACTCATAACTTTAAGCGCGTTTTTCTCGAAACTGCGATTTCAAAGTCGGTTGTCAAGATTTCTCGCAAACTACTCAACCGACGAGTTCTCTCATTTAGTTTCACAAAGAACTGAACTGAACAGTCTAAATGTGTTTCCTCCGCTTTGCTGAGGAATCAGCCATCTAACCTAACCTGACTCAATCGATTTTAATGAAATTTTACACAGGCCTGCGAGATATAATTGCCAGGATTTGACCAATGGATTTTTTTTTTTTTTTTTTTTTTTTTTTTTTTTTTTTTTTTTTTTTTTTTTTTTTTTTTTTTTTTTTTTTTTTTTTTTTTTTTGTTGAATTACAACTATTTGAAAACAAAAACACAAAAAAAAAAAAAAAACCAAACATTTTCTCCAAAATTTGCATATTTTTGCAAAAACCTTTAAGAAGTTCTGCTGTCAGCGAGGAGCCACCTTTTTCGGAGAATTTACCGGAAAAGGCCTCGTAATGACCGAGCTTTGAGTATTTTCTTTTGAAGATTTCATATTTTCATATGGATTAAAAATAGGTATAAAAATATTTCATGTAAACTCTTAACAGTCCAAATAGCTATATACTATAAATTTTAATACTATCGGTGGAATATTCAATATAACTGGAAGCCATCTTTAAGTAGCCATCATTTCAATTATCCTCGACCATATTTTGTATGCAATTGTCGAACTGCGGCCCCTAAGCTTTTATTATTTTTGAAATATTGTTTAATAATGAAGTCAAGTTGTTCTATTCTACCGTGTAAAACTCCAATTTTACTAAGTCTACACTGCCAGATATCGATTTGTGGGCTTAAGGGATCACGGATCTGGTTATTTATCGATCTTTGAGACTGTCGTACTGCTTCTGTTAGCCCCCTAGTTCAGACATAATGTCCTCATTCGGTTGTATTCGTACCGAGATCTCCCTCTTACAGGCTTTTCATGATGAGGGTCTGTTTGGTGATCGTACCAGTCTTGGTGCACGTTTAAAGGCGTCAGCATCGACAAAAAATCAACTAATGCTGCTAGGGCTTTGAGTGTCGTTGCTCATCATGCAGTCATGTACACTATTGTTATGTTTTCTTAATTCATTGTCCATTACTTATTTTTTTCTTCAGCAATATCGCAGTGGCACAGTCCACAACCTCAGCCAAATGACTGGAACAGGTTACTCTATTCGTCGCTGGACGGAGCAGTGTCCCCGTAAAAGTCCTGAGGCAACCAATGTGTCGCTGCACCGAAAGTTCAATACTACGACCGCCGATTGGCACAGGAAACGCAGTCCTCAATACCGGGACAGACGCCGACACAATCGCAACGGGGGATAAAATTCTTTCAGTCAATAAAAACCAAATTTTTTTAAAATTATTTTTTAATTTTTGACAGTAATTTGTCATTTGACCCACTCACAATGGTAAATCTGGTCAAAAATCGAATTACATAGAGTTGACTAAGGCCTAACTAAGGAAGTTTTAGGTTTAAAAACTAAAAACTTATCGTAACTGTGAAAAAGTTTTCTAGTGAGCATTTCTCTTGAAATGAATGAGTAGCTAAGTGTGAGGATCCATAAATTGACGGACAGACATATTTGATCGTCAACTGAGTACACGCTTGTGACAGCTTATAATCAATTGGCACTGCGGCCGCTGCTGACCATTTGGGCTGTGAGCAAGGGAAATGGACAACTGAACGGAAACCAACACGCCCGTCAAATTGCACTCAGCATAAAAGCTCTCCACACAGCTCATATATGCAATTACATGTATTTGCATTTGTGTGTGTGTGTATGTGTGTGCAAAACTGCACTTACTTTCCTTGTAATTGGCGGTTGACTTTCCAATGCGCAATTCATCCACAACATCTGAGATCATAACCTCACTGTAGATGTATTCACATGCACTCTAAATATGGCAGTGATGAATGAGCGACACTCCTCGCACCCGCAAACCCGCTCCACAGCTCGAAGTCGGCATCAACGTCGGTTCTGGCGTCACAGGTCGGGCGCTGGCGCAGCGGCTGCGAAAGTCGACTGCACAGAAGGTGAGGCGGCCGGCAGTGTTGCCAGAGTGATTTTTTATGTCGGCGCACTCAATACAAATATATTGCACAAATAAGTGTCGGCAGCAACATAAAAAATTTAACAATTTAGGTAATTGAAACGATTTTTGTTTTTGTTGGTTTTTTTTTTTAATTTCTATTTACTCAACTGCGAATTTATTTTATTTTTATTTTGTTGTTTGCGGTAGCGCTGCCGATGTGTGTCACTGGATGAGATCACTTCGACTGGTTGGCAAAGGTCTGGCGAAGAGCAGTGAAAGTAAAAGCGTTACCGTTACCAATAGCCATTTGTATGTGAGTGCACATGTGTGTATCGAATGGGTAATGGTATAACGGTGATAAGCATGCACCTTTGCTCGTAAGCACATGTCGAATTTTTTTCGATTTGGAGGCTACGTGTGCAACCACGTGCTATGAGAATTTGGATGATTTTCAAATTTTTTAGCTGGCTGCATTTGCAGCCTCGTTGTTTGTTCGGTTGCGTTGTCCCGCTTGCACTGTGTGCCACTTTCAATTTTTTATTATTAATGGTTGTTCGCCAATATGGATTATGGAGGAGAGACTGGTGCCAAGTGCCGTGCCATTCGTCACCGTTTTTATCCACATTTGGGTTAATGCTCATGCGGGGTTCTCTTATGAAAAAGTGGTTTCGGCAAATATTTGGGTGACTGCGTTTTGCGGTTTCCATAAGTTGAGTGAAAATATGCAGTTATCTAATTTTACTGCATTCAAATATGAATTTTATAAACCGCTTTGGGTAAGAAAAATCTAAGTGGAATATAAAAAACTTTCTAACATAATCTAATGCAAATAGTGAGAACCAGATTGTAAAAGCTGCAAAAACGACAACTTTTTCGAATATGGCGTTTAAATTATCTGAATTTTATAAAATTTCAGTCAGCTTAGGAAGGGTGCTGAAGTGTCCCAAGAAACTTCGGCGGCGTTCACAGCAACTTGGCCTGACGTATGGAACGACTTGGCACATTTTACGTTGAGATCTTAAATTGAAAACGAACAAACTACAGCTTGTGCAAGAACTGAAGTCGCTCGAGCTTCCCAAGCGACATCGATTCGCTCTTGATAAGTTCCAAGCCGATCCCACGTTTTCGAGGCAAAATTTGCTCCAAATCTGGCTCGATGGGTATCTAAACAACCGAAATTGCCCCATTTGGAACGAACACCAATCTGAAGAGATTCAAGAGCTGCCATTTCTTGCAGAAAAAGAACGGTTTGGTGAGGTTTGGAGGTTCGGGACGGTGGAATCATCGGTTCACATTTCGTTGTTGTTGTTGTTGTTGTAACGGCAGAATTCTGCCGAGTTGACAGTCCTTGGCCGGATAAAAATCCGGATCCGTTCCGGTTTTCGTAGACCCGACTGTCGTGGGAACGGGTTCACATTTCGTCAAAAATGCTGGTGAGTAACCGTCAATGGCGACCGCTATCGCGGAATGATAAGCGACTATTTGATGCCTGAAATTGATGCTCGTGATCCCGACGACATTTGACAAGACAGCGCCACTTTCCACACATCGCATTAATCAATAGATTTATTGAGAGAGCACTTCGGTGAGCAGACAACTGCACGTTTTGCGCCAGTCGATTGACGACCAAGGTCCTTTCCTTTGAGAATGTGTAAAGTCTAAAGTCTATGCGGACAATCCTTCTTCGATTCAGGACTTAGAGCAAAACATTTCGCGTGTCATTTATCAATTACCAGTCGAATGCAACGGATGGACCATCTGAGACGTAGCCGCGGCCATCATTCGAAAGAGATAATCTTCACAAAATAAATGCCAAAGAATATTATATCGAATGATAATGTTCATTCCTCATTAAATTTGAAACTTCTCTGTTTTTTCTTTAAAAAAGTAGGGAAGCTCGAAATGGATTAACCTTTATATCAACGACTAAGGATTCTCTATAGACCAATTCTATAAAAGAGAAGTAAAAGTAGCCTGGTCTCTAGCATTATTAAAGATTGTTTATTATTAAGTAAATCAGAGAAACCCATAAAGCTCCATCAGTTGTTCTAGAGCTTTAGTGAGAGTTCTGAGGCTGGCATTAGATAAGCACCTATGACACCTATTCATCTTCGATAATGCTCTAGTGCATTTTTGACACCGCTTTTGGTGTAACGTACAGTTTAATAATTATTCCCGCCGATTTCCCTCATCGATCAAGATATTTTGCATTTTCGAGTAAGAGTGTCCACAGCAATTACATTGATTGCATTTCAAGTCCTAATAATGTATATTTTTAATCACAGCAAACTTTCTCTGACAACACAACCGTCCGTGGCAAATAGCAGATAATTATGGAGCAAGTGGTGAGGGAAATTGTAACGGCATTCGCAGTTCATTGCGCCAGTTGAAGAGTGAAGGGTTCAAATGCTTTTAATTTGTTGCAGGATTAACGGAGCATTTAGCAACAATTAAAATACCGCCAACGGGCATATTGGGTCAACCTACTAGAATAATGCAGCGGCAGCGGTGAGCGATGACAGTTGGTTGCTTGGTTGGACAAAACTATGTCACAATTGGAAAGGCAGCATACTCGCAATGAAATTGTTGCAAACTCGATGCTTTCAACCGAACTAACGATGACAGGCACGTTGTTGTTGTTGTTATTGAGGTTGCTGCTATTGTTGTTACACTAGTACAGAGGCAGAGGCTATGGCATAATGAAAACAACTACAACAATTACTTAGTTTAGTCATTCTGCTCTCGATAAAYCGCTGAAAGGAAAAGTGGGCTGCCCGAACAAAAACGAACCAGCCAAACGGAGTAGTAAAAATACAAGCAAAAAGAAAATAGCAATAAAATATCAAATAACCCAACATAAGACACTCCATTCCACTCCGATATTAAAGAAAAGCAATGAATGCATGTGAATACGGAACATTCGCCGATTATTCCCTACAACCAGACATTCGYCATTTGCTCTTATTTATATTTAGTCAAAATAAATGTGTACATGTGTCTCTGCAATCTATAACTGTAACAACTGTAACATGTCTTGCAACAGTAGCATTATTTCCATCTTCCACAGCTCTGTGCCCGTGGGTATTGTTGTCGGGTGGAGGCAAGTTGCCAAATAGCAAATGAATGACAGTAGTTTACTTGCTGTCCGTCCGTCCGTCCGCAGGAAGTGACTGTTGCCTCTGCGAAAAATCCATCCGTCTTTCAACCAAAGCATAAGCATTTGATTACATTTGGCTGGTGTGTAAGGAGCCTCGAGGATGCCATTTCCAATCTGCAGCAGTTGAAAGGAGCAGCAGACCGCCTTGGCAATACGCAAATTGGGAGGCAAAATGCTAAAATGCTGAAAAAAGCCAAACGCTGTCCTGCCATGTYATAAAAAGATCCAAATCAAATGTAGAAAAATCAAATTGGAATCGATGTGAATGATGGCACTCGCATACAGTTAAGAGAGCTGAAGCGGGTTAGGAAAAAAATATGAYAGGAACTAACTTCGACGTTCAAGTGCCAACACTTGGCGATGACAGTCATGCGAAAATTGTTAAAAACGACGGGGACGACGATGTGAGAAACTGATTGAATTTCGAGCTAACGAAGGTATTCCGTTCTAAAGTTGCTCTAGCTGATAAGGATAATCCATTCACTAAGGGCAGCGATGCATGACAACTGATAGCAGATAATAAAGAGCATGTCAATTTGCATATGTAAACATGTGTGCGTGTGTTTGTAAGTAGATACGTCTTCGTTTGCGTAGTTCCAATTGAATAAAATTACGAAAAATATTCAAATAATGACTATTTTTCAAATAAAAATGCCATTTTAATACCAAAAATAATGACATTTCCTATCTAATGCGTTCGAAGTTGACAAGTGACACGCAATTAATTTATTGGGTAGTAGTGTGCGAAAAAGATCAGGGTCCAAGCGTGGTGAAGCTCGACAAATGGTCGCAAAGCCAAGATTGACGTCTCGAAAGGTTATGCTGAGTATTTGGTGTGATTGGAAAGGAATCATCCACTATGAGCTGCTCCAGCCTGGTCAAACGATTGTTTATACATTTTACTGTCAGTAACTGATAAGATTAAAGCAAGCAATCGAAATTAACGGCCAGAATTGATCAACAGAAAGGGCTCCGTATTCCATCAGGACAACGCTAGACCACACACATCTTTGATGACTCGGCAAAAACTGGGAGAGCTTGGCTGGGAAGTTTTAATGCATCCACCACTTTGCACCATCGGACTACCATTTTGTTTCGGTCAACAAGAACTCCCTTAATGCAGTAAAGTTGGCTTCAGGAGAAGAAGAAAATGTCTTGTCGCAGTTTTTCGCCGATGGAATAATGTCTCTAGCGGAAAACCAAAATGGTTTTGGTTCAATAAAATTCATTTTAAAAATAAAAAATATATATATGTATATATATTTAAGTTTGATTAGAAGCACGAAAATAATTTGTCGAATACCGAATATTTCTTTGAAAGACCTTTGAAGAAGGGTTTCAGCGCAAATAACGCAAAGTAAACATATAAAAATAAGTTTGAGGTTATGACGACGCTGTACAAATTAAGAAATACTAAATTAGGAAAAACTTAGAACTTTCAAAATAAAACTGCAGTTTTAAAAGAATCTAGCCAACTGATTTATGGGATTCTATTGTAAATTTTTATGTTCGGAGACTATATTTTGGTACAAGATTTACTTTAGACCTTATACCAGCTAATTTCATTATTCTCTCTGTACCAGAATTTATTAAATTAGCCGCCTCCATTAGCAATGGTTTTACAGTCACCAGGACAAGCTTTTTGGAGATTAAAGATTCCCGACCCCACGAATTTTCAAAAGGGAGAAGCGGGATAAACGTTTACATTTGAGCATTTTCCCCTACTTCTCCTCACATCGACTTTTATGTATTTATGAAGCAACTATTAATTGCCCTAAGGGGAAATCTTCCAACAATTAACACTCGGCACATCAGCTCGTATGAGCAGTTAGATAAGTGAGCGTTCGCTTTTAATTAAATTCTCATAATACCTGAGCATACGCTCACACACACTCGTACACATACAAACATATACACACTAGTGATTTTCAACATTTCCCCCATTGACTTTGTTTTCACTCTGGCATTCAGCTGTCGCAAATCGTGCCACCACTGCATTTCCTCCTTCGGCATGACTAAAGAAGTTGCCAAGCGCACAACAATAAATATCTCAACAATTCCGGTATAAAATAACAGCAAGAACTAAAGTAAAAACATGAAAACAATTGCAACAAAGTAGGTGGGAGGTGTGCCGTTGGGATTTTGAGATTTCTGTCGTCATAGCTCCGTCATTTAGACGGGACAAGAGCGGCGTTGAGAGCGACAGCGAGAATTGGAACATCAGCAACAACAAAAGTGACAACACCGCAATGAGGTGTGACATTCTCAACAAAATGCCATTCACGCATACGCAACAACGACACACAACTTCCAAACACAATAAATAGGATTGTGGAGTTGTTTTTGTAGAACTTTTCATATGAAAACAAAACACAGTTGTGAATTCCGCAAACGGCAGAACCAGAGAAGGTTGATAGGCACAATTGCGTTGGCCGCGCGAGCCGGCATTTGTACAATAATGTTCCTTCACCTCTCTTCCAGTGTGTTTATGAAGAGGTACCCTTGCAATCGACAATTCTACCCCTCAGCGAGATAAGGATTTTATCATATGCATGTTTGAGGTGTACGAATATATAATTGCTTTAAACATGTACTTGTCAACACTTAGTCGGTTATAACGGGATTTTCAATAGGGATACTACAAAAGTAGAGCGATAGAGACAGCAAACGACGTCGTATTTTTTGCCGCTCTTTTGACACTCCTCTTCATTAAGGTTTGCCATTTTATCATGGAAAGATATACGATCCAACAATGAGTGGAAATTATTAAAATTTACTACCGAAAGTCGGAGTCAGTGGCCTCATTTTTAAGACCGATACGTTCAATTTATGGTCGTCATAATTGTTCTGTCAGATCAACAATTGCGCGTCTAGTGGAAAAATTTGAATCCATAGGCACAGTACAAAATGTTCCCGTGCCAGTGAGACAAAGAAGTGGCCGTAGTGTCGAGAATATTGCGCATCAATTGAGGAAGACCCAAATCAGTCTCTCACACGCCGTTCTCAAACGTTGGGCATCTCTGTGACGCTCTTGTGGCAAATTTTGCGGAAAGATCTTGGCCTACATCCTTACAAGATCAAATTCACGCAAGAACTGAAGTCGCTTGAACACCAGAATTGTCGTCTGTTTGTGAATTGGGGTGAGAAACAACTTGAAAATGATCTGTAGTTTCATCGAAAAATCATCTGCTGCGGTGAGGCTCATTTCTGGCGAATGGCTTCGTCAATAAGCAAAATATACGTTATTCRTCAGGCAGCAATCCACACGTACTCCATGAGTCACCATTGCATCCCGAAAAAATTACGGTTTGGTGCGGTTTATGAGGCGTACTTCTTCCGAGGATGGCACCACAAGCCACACAGCGAATGTCACAACCGATTCATTGAAAACCGAGTTTGGTGAACGTGTTATCTCACGAATTGGCCCAGTGAATTGGCCGCCTCGGTCGTGCGATTTGACGCCGTTAGACTATTTCCTGTGGGAAAGTCAAGTCAAGTCTAGGATCTATGCCAACAAGCCAGCAACGATTGATGAACTTCATACGAATATCGAACGTGAAATATTAGCATATTGGCCGATTTATGGGTGAAAAGCGTCGAAAATTGCGTTCAGCGTCTGGATTTATGCAACCGTGCCCGTGGTGACCATGCAAAAAAATTTGAGTTCCGCACAAAATGGCATCGAATGCACTTTCACAGGAATAAAGAAGTTTTTAGTGGCGCTCTTTTTGAAACACTCATTATTTAGTAAGAAAATGTCTGGAATTACGCGTTGAACGTGCTAATAAAATAACTTCAAATAATGCCTAGGGTTTCCTGAAGTAGTCAGTGTAAATGCTTTTATGACATTTTAGGGTCCTATTAAATTACCGGCCAGTGYGTCAAGTAGTTTTACTCAAAAGTGTTAAATAAACATGCGCATTAGGGTGGTACGGTTTTTTAGAATATTTTTTAAAATTATTATTCAAAAAAAAATATTTTCGTGGATCCCCTTGAAAAGTGTTTTCCTTCTTCTTCTTCTTGGGAAAGTTTACGAATCACAAAATCATCCGATTGCATTTTTTTATATTTTTTTTTTTCTGTCCGCACCCTAAACGCTTCCGCACTTGGCTTATCATCTCTTGCAACTGTGTCAATGGCAACGACGTGCTGTAAATGTATTTCATGCTCACGATTACGTAATTATCTACTCTTGTTTGCTTCATAAACTTTTTATCTTTGTGAAACTTAATTGTAGTGAGATATACATTATTTATTAAACGAAAAAAATGGTGGTRACATGCTTTAGAGTGGCATTTTCATTTCATTACTAGACATTACTGGACATTAGCGAGTAACGAGCTGTTAGATTTTGAATAGAATTTATGTACGGTATATATTACCGTTATGATTTGTACTTACGCTTCACAGTATGGCAGTTTGTTGAAGCCTTTGTATGTTTTCATATTCAATGCCATGCCACATTCTGTGCACTTGAAGCATGTCTTGTGCCATGTCTGAAAAAAATGCAGAAATTGCAATAAATKAATACACAGTTTAAAGAAAATTGGTAAATACTTAATTACAATTATAATTCGGACGTAAATATAAAACTGCAATTTATTCAGCAATAAAATACATAAAAGTAGAAAGTAATAAAAAACAGCTGAGCCAAGTAGAATGGACCCAGATTTACCCTCATCACACAGAAATAGAATARAATAGTTAATTTAGTGCAAATTATCAAGAAGTTTTATTGGACAAATTTAGTGTTTTTTCTTTGTCACCAATCTTTTACGTATACTATTGAAATTAACAGTTATTTGAGCAAATCTATAAACCGCTGCAAGAAGTGCATGTGAACATTATGAGYCAGAAAACTTGCTTACTCACCCTCGTACACACTACAAATACCACATGAGTCAGCAGTTTACACACACACACACGCATACTCACTAAAGTCGAGGTGTACGTTAGCAGCGGCTGGAWTGCAGRAAATCATAAACATTTTACAACGGAATACCTATGCGCAAATGGCTAACTGCGGAGTTTCACAACCGAGCGACGTGGCTGGCGCAAGCACACACAAAATAGAAGTCGTTCGGTGTAAATTTATGCAACCTAACACATGCACAACTRTATGCATACATACATACGAGCAAATGTAACTGTGTGTGCATGTGTTTAGGTAAATTCAAATGAGTTGAATGTAGGAATTTCCCCCGTGACTGACTAACTGCTGACAGCAACTAGTTATGATAGATTATTATTAAGCAAAATAGTTGATAAGAATATTTACAGCTACAATACCAATTGTATGTATACCCACAAGCTTGAAATTCCAAATCCAACCGTTAAATACTCTTTAGTGTCACACCATCACATTTGCTTCACACAAATTCAATTAGATTTTAATAATTTACACACGGTGCGTTGACGGTCACCTTAAAAGTTTTTCCCCACCATTGTGAAATGTACACAACTGTACAAATTATGAATATAAATGCCGCTTGAAACACAATCACACTTACATCGAAAATATTGTCGACAAGTTTCCACTACTAGGCCTTCAAAATCGTAATGCCATTCATAARCACATGCTTCTTGCAAGTGTAATTTGGTTCCAATTGGTCAGGTGGAAGGGACACCTTTTACACCTTGGTCGGATTCGACCTCTAGCGAGCTGTGTGCGTCTGGCACCCGGCCGCAGTCCGACTCCACACTGAACAGAATTTGCAATTATACCTGTCTTTTGGTTTAAACCACAGCCACCACGAGTCTCCCCAAAGAGCCAAAACCAATAAGCATATTAGAGCGARCTCCAAGTGCTAACTGCTCTCCGTGGTATCAGATTTAAATATGCGGTCAGACCTTGTAGTTGTTGCTGCTACCAGCTGGGCACACAACAAACTCAAATGTCTTTTCATTAAAAGGAAACTCTTTCAATAAATATGATATCAGTTCAAGCTGAATACCACCATATGAGGCAAAGTGTCATAAAAGARCGTTTAGAGCTCGCATTCGTCACAGGAAGTGTGCAGAATTAGCGAAGAAAGCTATGAATTACGTGGTAATGGTCTGTATCGCAGTTCTTCAACATTCCCAATGCAGTTTTCGGTAACTTGTCGTTTTTTGACTCTTGCTTGTGCTGCCAATGGCACTGCCAGTAACAAGTTCGCCTTTGAGCTGCAAACGTCGCACGATGTGGTCATTATCCAAAAGGCCTTTGAATCTGTCTATCAATAAGATTTCTATTGCTTTGGTTTTCAAAACACATACTTTTTCTGGAAGCAGCTAACTCAGTTCAAATCCATCCAATACTTCTCTATATACCGAGACCATGTAGTACTCTTCGCAAGTTCTCACGCAGCAATTTTCGAGTTTTATTTGTCGGCCGTAGATTCTTGCTTTTTCTTCGTCAACTTTCAGTTCTGCCGCAATTTTTTCGTGTCTGAATAAATGGATCGAAAATGTTCCTTAGCCTTTTGTCTTCGATTTCGGAACATTACAGGCAGCGTATCATATTTGATACCTTTGCCAGAACGATCGATTCTGCAATGAGTATCGGTGTTTGACTATATCTGACAAGACTATGCTGAAATTTCGAGGAAARCCAAATAACAGACGTAGTGATATTAAATTTTAGTCGCATCTTACGACAAGCATACCTTACCGCGGGCTACTTCTACCATTCGCATCAAWCATTTTTTGATTTTAAGTTGTACATATATAACTCTCCAAAAATAAGCACAATTTTCATTTTTTCAAAGCCTGTTTCCCATTTATTCGCAACGCTTTCGGAAATGTTACTTAGCTGCCTGTCCAAACACAGATATGTACATATAAATCCTGGATCGCTACAATTGTGTAGCTTCGACTGCCTTGGAACCACGCGTACTTTGCGTCTCTGAGTTCGCTGTGGGARATCAGCGCTGATTACTACCGTTATGCCGTTGCATATTGCGATTTTGCTAGTTAAATAGACTTTCGAACCAAATGAGGAATTTTCGACGGTCTTCTTTGCTGCGGCAGCCGCGCAACATAATTAAGCAGCAAACAAATGGAGTAAACACGAAGAAGAACCGCGAAAATGCAGATAAATTAAGGAATGAAAACACAAAAGAAATGATAAATAGCTTCATTAAGTAATGACCGCTACATCTGTACATCTTTAATTGCGAGTCAGCTAGCAWCGCCCCAAAACACGCACGCACACAMACACTAGACAATCCAGCTTATTAATGCGAGTAGCTTGGCGCGTACGCAGCTGCACGGAAATGCAATGCATTCAAATTAATTTGAYAACGGATGGACGCTGACGAGTASCAAACAGAAGCGCTGCATGCGCATATGTATGTGTATGTAGTAAATATTTACTTATGAATATACAGACGCATAGAAAACATTTACTTGCGGAAAATGTCACTTGGAGGCGCTTCTCCGTGGCTGCACGGACAACGGATGGGCTCAGCCCCTGTTTACGGCATTGCAGCGACATAACAAACTTTGACGGATGAACTGCATTTGCATGTGCTCGGCTACCGGCTACTGCTTACCGCATGTGTCCGTCAATCAYACGTTTAAGCGCTTATCCGCCGAAGTATTTTGCAGCAACAAAACGAAAAGTCCACATTTGTACATGGTGTTTGTATGTGCATGTGTGCGCAGAAGAGCAAAAACAAACATGCAAATAGGAGAAAAATAAATGCAATCCGAAGCCACCGCGAAAAAGCTCAAAGCAAAATTCAGCATCAGGGGCGAACATCGCTGCTCACTCATATATCACACACCTATGTATGTATGTATGTATGTAGTAAGTGTGTGTGCGGATGCCTAGTTGAAACGGAGCAAAGTGTACTGACGTATGTACCATTTCGCGGCGCGTGCAAACATACAACCGGGGTGTTGAGGTTGAAAATTACGCACCTTCCCGGTTGACCGCTCATCAGCATCTGACCGGCACGGCAGTGGCCCGCGCATGCACATACACACCTATACATTTACACGTATGAGTGCCATTACTTTTCGGGGTACGCCGCATCCATTCGCACGGGCATAATTTGCACGTCCGGCTGTTGGAAGCAAATATGGACAAAGAAGGGGGCGGCTGGGTGATACTGCGGTTGCGAGCGAAAACTTAAGCGCAGCAGGCCCTTTTACATCGATTGTGGTTTGTGCTTTTCATGTACAAGTTGGCAGCACTGCAGCAATGTTAGAGTCTTTAATATTCACATTAAAAGGAACACTAAGTTGTCTATTTTGAACTTAGTACTACTTAAGTCAACAGAAACTTTAAAGCTTAAGGAGGTATTCCAGTCTAGAAATAAAAGCTAATCGTTTTTATACTCTTGCAACCTTTTGCTACAGCGTATAATAGTTTTGTTCACTTAACGGTTGTGCGTGTCACCTAAAACCAACCGAGACAGATATAGAGTTRAATTCCGGTTGACGGCCTGTCTGTCTGTACGTCCGTTTGTCGATGCAGCCTGTAACTTGAGTAAAAATTAAGATACCTCGATGAAACTTGATATGTGGGTTCCTTAGTGCAAAGAAAAATTCGAGTTCGTAGTGGGACCGCTGCCACGCCCACAAAACACCATTAACCGAAAGCTTATAAAGTAAAGTAAACTCTAATTTAACACAGTAGCAGGGGCACCTGTGGACAAAATTTTTTACAAAGTGGGCGTGGAGGCGACCTCTAATAAGTTTAAGGTCCCTTAAACTACTTACACGACAGTAACCAAATTCGCCTAGCACAAATATTGTAAGAATTTCTACCGACACTGAGAAAATGGAGGAAATCGGGTTATAACCCCGCGCACTCCCCATATAACGGTACTGTTAAAAACTACTAAAAGCACGATAAATCAATAACTACACACATCTCGAGACTCGACCGGGATAAAATTTTGTACGAACA